>NW_027632899.1:43547-67240 GCF_902686455.1 Sciurus vulgaris | reverse complement strand
AAAAAATATATATTTTTAGTTGTCAATGGACCTTTATTTTACTTATTTGTGTGGTGCTAAGACTCAAACCCAGTGCCTTGCTCATGCACTTTTCAGTGGTAGGCAAGCATTCTACCACTGAACTACAACCTCTGCCTGGAAGAACAATTTTTAAGTGCTTCAGATGTACTTTCTTATATTAATATGATTGATAAAGCAACATTCTAATGCATTAATATAGAATATTCTGCCAAATCACACTTGTTAGCACAATGCTTAGCAAAGTTACACAGCCTAAATGGGAATAAGAAAAAAGAAACTATTAAATCATTAAATACTACTTTGCACAAATTCTTTTTCAATATTTTAATTTGTGATTTTCTTGACTAATGATGATCATATTACTTTTTTGCTTATTAAAGATTAATTTTATTATGTACATATTTCTATAAACTCTACACTGCTCAGTTTTGATTATTGTTGACTTGTTATGTAGTTTTACAAATTTTTGTTTACATGCTATTAAATCTTAATTTTACAAACATTAAGGTATGGAATCTTCTGTGGACTTATTTTTTATCAGTTCACCTTTCATTCCTGAGGTTCAATAGTATTGTTGACTCTATCTATAAGTCCATATATTTTTTTATGCTTTATAATATTCCACTATAAGAATATTATATTATTTACTCATTTTTTCCTTCTGCTGATAAGAATGTGTGTGACTTCCTAGTTTCACTATTATTAACAATAGCATTATGAAAGTTTTGACTGTGTCTCCTATTGCTAATGAGAAAGAATTGAGTTTATAGATAGGAGTGGAATTGCTGGGACATATCATTTCCACATATTCAGTTTTATAATATGACAAAATGACCTTCCCTAAAATGTTGATTAATTTAATAGCAATAGTCTTGATTCAATTTATTGAAACTGGAGTTAGAGACAAAACCAGATTCTCTGACTTGCTTCTGTAATTGCTAGTGGGGTTACAACCCTCTGCAGCAAAGGCAGCTCTTCCCAGGAAGAGTTGTCCACTGGTGTTCCTGACTGATCTCACTGGGAAGGATTATTTGTTGGCAGTAGCAAGTAGCACCTCACTGTGTTGAGGCTCTGGCAGCAGGCTGTGCCTGCCTAATATTTTAGCAGACTCCAGCTGCCTGACAGTGACTTTTTTCCAGGTTTTTATCTCGTGAATTTGAAGAATGAAAGCCACAGACAGACATCAGAATAATATTGGAAAAAGTAGGATTTATTCATGTGAGAAGAAAAGAAACAGAGCTCTTATTGGTGGGAGGGAATCTGATAGCAGGTTGTCACTTAAGTGTACTAGTCTAGGGTCTTATATAGCTACTGGGTAATGGTATTGATCTCTAACTATGTTAATCAGGTATTGGAAAAGCACCAAGGCAATCGGTCATTATCAGTGCTATTCAGATATAGAAAAGTGCCAAGTCATTGGTTTGGCCCATGACCTTCTAATTGGTGGTGCCCTTTTAGCCCTTGAGTTTGTAGGCTTTGCTCAGGCCCATACCACCTCCCTTTTTCATACTGTGGAACAAAAGAGTCAGATGGAATATTTGGAGTGTTTCCACAGGTTAATCTCATAGAACGACCTTTACATTTAGAGAAAATTTTATGGGGTTCTTTGTCCTGACTCGCTGCCTATTTTACTCTGTATCTTATCTGTTCATTAGAACTTTTAGACTTTTTATTTTTTGCCAATCTAGTAGACAAGAATAGTATCTCACTGTAGTGTGAATTTACATTTTTGATTGCTAACAGATTTTAGCATCTTTTTTAGGATTTCTGGTCATTTTTATTTCTTTTACTATTAAACATTGTTTTTCTATTTTTTTAACCCCCTCTAGATTGTTTTTTATGTTCATCACTTTGAAGATGTTGTTCCAATGTGTGAAGGTCTTCAATGTCTGGTGTGAAAAGTCTACAGTATTCTTTTCCCTGCCTGTGATTTATTTTCCTAGCCCCACCCCACTTGTATATCTGTGATATACTCTGCCCACACATAAGGTTTTGCCCCATGCTCATTCTGCTTGGGTTTCCAGAACTCGTTGGATATAGAAGCCCACATTTCTCACAAATGTGGGAAATTTTAAGAGAGTAGTTCTTCTTGTATTTCATTTGACTCAGTTCACATTTCTTTTCTTCTTCAGACCCCTGTTTTAGGTATTCACTTGATATTGTCCCAGAGGACTCTGAGGCTCATCTTTTTTCTTCAGTCTCTCTTCTTCTGTTTTTCAGACTAGATAGTTTTTAACTTATCTGTCTTAAAGGACACTGGCCCTTCTGCCATGGCAAATATATTGCTAAATTCTTCTCAATTCTGTTGCACGTTAAAGTTCTAAGATTTAAATGTTTTGTAGTTTCTATTTCTCTTCTGAGTTCTCTTATTTTCTCTCATTGAGATTTTAGTTATTTATTTTAAAACAATTTTTTTTTTATTTGTTCTAATTAGTTGCACATGACAATAGAAGGCATTTATACCTTTTGATAGATCATATATAAATGGAGTGTATTCTCTCATTTTTCTGATTGTACATGTTGTAGGATCACATCAGTCATGCAGTCATACATGTACATGAGGTAATAATGTCTATTTCACTCTAATATCCTTCCTACCTCCCTACCCCTTCCCCTCCCTTCACTCCCTCTACCTGATAGAAAGTAAATCTATTCTTCCCTAGCCCTCCCACCCCCTTATTGTGAATTTCCCGAATATGAGAGAAAACATTTTGCCTTTGGTTTTCATCAACACTTGAAAATGTCTTTCTTTCATTTTTTGAACACATATTAAATTGCTGCTTTAAAATCTTTTTCTGCTATTTCCAAGATCTAGGCTATTATGGGGTCAGTCTATTAACAGCACTTTTCTTGTCAGATCAGATTTTCCTGCTTTTTAAAATTTATTTTTAAATTATTTCTCACATATCTACTATTTTTAACATTTTGAATATCATTTATATTATATCATGTAGCATCTGGGTTGCTGTTTTCCTCTGAAACTTACTAATTCTTATTGTCTCATTACTTCAAATCATGTAAGTTTGGAGTTATACTTTATTATGCTAGGTCTAAACTTTGTCTTTCCAGTGGACATATTAGCACTTGGTCTTGATTTTGCTAAGGCAGGTCTATACTTGCTTCACGCAAGGGGGGGCCTCTGAGCCATGCATTTCTGGGTGTCTCTACCAGAAGTCTGGGTGTTAAAGTAGTGTTCACAAGCTCTCTCTGTGCTGTGGGAAGTGTTTGGTCTTTGTTTTGTTTAAAATCTCACTATTGGGTAACACTCTTGCAGTCTGATAGTGTGAGCACACAGCTTAGTGCTTAGTGCTTAGGCATGGACTTAGGGGACCCCAAACAGACTTTTCAGGTCCACTTTTGCAGCTCCCTCCTCTTGGACCTTGTGGCCACATTAGCCTTCCTGAATCCTGACCTCTTCCTCTTCCCTGGGTGAGGCTGCCATTCTCTGCTTGGACTACAGCTTATTGTAATTGGGTTGGGAAATTTTCCCAAGATAGAGAGCCAGTGTGGTTGTGACATGTTCCTTTCTCTCAGGGTCACAGACCTTCATGATCTTTTTATGATGCTTAAAAAAGGTGCCTTATATATTTTATTATATCAATTTGTGTGGTGTGTGTGTGTGGTGTGTGTGTGTGTGTGTTAGGAGTGTTAGTCCAACACCAGGTACTATGTTTAGCAAGTGAAGCTTTCATTTTGTATTATCATTTATTTTCAACCACAGTGAAACCTAATTCCTTACATGAGTACCTGTGTTTGTTATCTAATGATAGACTCAAAATTTCAAGATAGCCATACTGAGATGTTAAAAACACTAACCCTGTTAAATCAAGTTAAAGAGTTCCTAAAATCTTTTGACCATAGGGTAAATCTCATAACAGTTGTATCATCAGAATATTGTGTTCACACATCTTAGATTTTGATCATGTTATCAATTTGATATAGGTATTTTATATTTGTTTTAATTATAGCCAATTTTAAGATTTGCTTATTTATTCTTTTTGATTTAATTTTTAGTTTTCTAGTAGGCAAGATGCAGGGACTGTTAAGGTTTCTTACTCCTATATCTATCTCGCTTGAGCATGATCTCAGCAATTTAGATAACAATTTTTAATTTTTGTCCTTGATAACTAAAAATGAAATCTTATTTTATTTTGAATGCATTTTTATGAACACTAAGAAGGCTGATTTCCTCATCTGTAGTTTTTGGTTCTTGTTCTTTGCCCATTTTTTCTACTAAGTTGTTCACTATTTTTTTTTTATGAGCTTACCAACAAATGTTGTTTTGAACATGGTTGGCTAATCAAGATGATATTGAGCAACCCTTCAAAGGCAAAGGACCTGTAAATGAGTAGAAGCAGCTGATTATTAAAGAGGAGAGAAAAGGGAACCCTGAATTAAGCCATTGGGAAAGAAGTTTTATATAAAGTAACACCCATTCCTAGATTTCTTGTGAGGCACCTCAGTAAAAAACATAAATACCTAGGTGTACAATCATGGATAATGACTTTTTAAAAATATTTTTTTTGTATTTTTTTGTTTCCTATTTTTGTATTAACTTTTGATTTATATGACACATACTACCATTTTGTTTATTGGAGTTTTCACATCATTTTCTTCCAGGTTATTATTCTTGCTTTACTGTGTTTTCACTATGTTGAGAATTTTAAGGTTTGTACAGTCAAGCATAGTAACAATTTATTTTGGAAGATTTGGGTACCTGACCTGCTTCACCCTCTTGTCTTCCACCTCACTTGATATTTATAAAATCAGTCTTCCATGTTTTGTTATTATAGTTTTTAGATTTTTATTTTTTATATTTTAATTTTTATACACACTATACAGTAGGGAATTTCACTTTTACTATGAGAGTTGAACAGACAATTTTCTAGTAAGTTTTTCCACTGCTTTAAAACATTACCTTATCATATTTAGATTGGTATACATATAGCTATTATAGATACATAGTTCTACAAAGAATTTTTTGTCTGTATCACTGATTTGTTGTGTATACCAGGATACTACTTTACTAACATAGTTTTGCATTGTTTTGACATTTTGCAGGATAGGCTACCTCCTATTATTCTTCCTTTAAAATTTCTGTTAGCTGTTCTTGCAATCACTCCTCTGGATGAGTTTTATAATCTGTGTGTCCATCCAGGCAGGCCTTTTTAGACCTGAATTCACAGGTTCATCTGGAGGAACAGCTAAACTGAGCTTTCAAGGAGAGAGAGAAGAGCAGAGTACAATGCACCAGGGAGCTGGGCCTGCAGGTTTGGAGACACCTACATGTAAAACCTCTGTGTAGAAGAGTTTCAAAGGACTGCAAAGGAAGAAGCACCAGGGCACACGCTGAAGTTAGTTTCCCCCTCCCCACACGTTCACCTGAGATTAGGTTGGAAGGTTTTCAGGGCAGCAGTCCTGCTACTCTACCTCTTGGAATGACGTCCAGAAAGATTGCTCACAGTCACATCCTTCCTCATGTCCAAGTTACCTCTGTTGAAACTCAACTAATACTCTCAATTTCTCAATTATTCAATGGGAAGAAGCTCAAAAGAAAACAGAAACAGATAATAGGATAAAGGGGGCCAAGATGGAGAAATGTGGGAGAAGAGTTAGCACAGAGAGAAATGGCATAAGAACATGGACAAAATCTATTCCATGAGAAGGTCTTGGGCTAAAGAGACTCTGCAAAGGAGTCAGGGTTTGTTCAATAGAAGGCAAGAGGCCAGATCACTGTATTTGGCCTTTCTTCTTGGGCCTATGAAAAGCAGGCATGAGGTGCCAGCCTGGGGTATCATGGCTGTCTTCCTGCTCAGTTCCATCCTGCAAACTGTGTGAGTGTTATTCCGTAGCTGCAGGAGTCTAAGCAGCATTCCTGGGAAACACAACATTGCAGTCTTGAGCTGTGGATCTGTCTCACTTTTTCTTCTATTTTCTTTCCTGTGGTGTTTACTTTTCTTTCTTGCTTTCCACAAAAAATAGAAAGAAATGATTGAATTGAATTTCCTTCAGCAGCATGCAGAGCTGCAGTATTGTTACAGAACCTCATTTCTGTTGGGGATAATGGCAGGGAGCTATTTATAGACTGACTCTGAAATTTCCTTAGTAAAAAGGGTTGGAAAGAGCTCTGTCCCTGTTGCAGGAAATCTCTGCAGCCAGCTGGTGGCCTTGCCCCTGATCCCTCTTAACTGTGGAATTGTCAAATGATTGTTGGTTTAGTATTATTTTCTTACACTTCAAACATATGTCATGACTGGAGAACTTTCATGAATATTTCCCAACCCAATTGGTACTATACAATGTGATCTATTGAAGGAGAGATATTTCATTTTGATTGCGAGGCTTCATACTGCTATGACTACTGTCTAGGCTTAATTTTCTCAGGCTTTGAGATTTGTATTTCTGTTGTATTTCAATTCCTGGGCATTGGCCAGAATCCTAACCTTTTCCTTTAAGCATTTTTGCCTCCCCTTTATGTTTGTTCTCTTTTTCCTTCCCTCCAGCTTGACCATCTGTCTCCCTCCTTGTGCTCCTGTAGAACCATGGACTAAGTACTTAGGGGTGAAACAACACATGTCATCAAAGGATTCAGTTTTCAGAAGTCATCTCAGATCTGTGTAAGTACAGAGTGACTTCTGCCAAGTGTTCTACATCTTGTGACCATCTGGGCCTGTGACTTCACCTAGTTAGAGCTCCGTTAACAAGGTAAATGTCATGGTTTCAGACCCCACATGGTCCAGTTTACTCTGTACAAGGAAGAGCTTTATCATGTTGCCATGGTCTGCACCTGCTAATGCTGGTGGGCCTGTCTTGAAAATGAGCTTACACAGGAAGACCTGGAGAGAACTGGGCTGGAGCCAGCCCCTCAACATCATTACAGAAAACTTCAAAGCATATGTTCTGTGTGGCCAATCAGCAGGACTCTTATCTCCATGCATGCTTTATATTAAGCTTTAGAATAGATAAGCCAACCATCTGTCCCATACTGGTAAGGTGATACTGAAGAAAATAAGCCAAAGATGTCTAGTGCTTTATGCCATTGTGTCTTTTCTTCATTTTTTTCCTTGTCACACTCTATAAAGTGGATCTCCATGAAGTTACATATTTTACCCATGAAAGTGAAGGGATGGCCACAATTAAACCTGGCAAGACCAGCTGCCATGTGGAATCGGGAATAGTTGCTATCAGATAAAAACAATGTCTGAGAATGTCGAGGAGCAGAAGCTGTGCATCTTCTCCATTTGTTTTTGTAAACTAGTAAAGTGTTTATTTCCAGGATGATTTAAAATTTACAAACCATTTCTATATCCTCCAATTCACTTAGTTCATTGAATATGAGATTCATTCAACAAGCAATATCACAGCTTTTCTATTAGAATGTTACATGTAGAGGTTGCAAGACTTGACCATGGTTGCATGATGTGTCCATGGTTGCACAAGTTATAAAGCCTTGAACTATGACCCAGTGGGCTTTCCACAGTGTCACATGCATTGAGATTTTAAAATTTATACCTACAGAAGTATTTCAACTAATTTGTATTGTTGACACCAATTCTTCTTTTTCATTGTGCTTTTGATTTGTTTGTGAATGCAAAATGTCATATAATTTCTATGGTTGCAATTACATACAAATCAGATTTATGAAACTTGTTTATGGCCTCAGGAGGAGATTGAAGAGCTGCTTCCAGGAATTTTTCAGGGGGATTATCTGAGTAGTAGGTGACAAACAAACAAAAAAATTCTGAAATGAGAGAAAACTGCTTTCAAATCCTGTCTTGGCCTTAGTTGATTTCTCAAGCTCTTGTACCCTATGGGATTAGGAAATAATCTTGGCATCAGTCTTTCTGAAATAAATATGCCAAATTGTGTACTAGTCCTGCTCAGAACTGAAATCAAACAGTGAAAAGTAATGAAAGGGATTTCAGCTAATCATAGGAGAGGAAAGAAGCAAGATGTTCTTCATCTTTTCTCCCCCAAGACCATTGTACTTCAATTGTGTGACATTTCTGTTCCAATTAAAGACATGTCATATCAAAGGGTCTCATTTACATTTTGCTGCTTTGCAAGACTTAGCATCATTTTTTAATAAAATTACATAATGCATTATGTCTTGATGCAATTTAATACCTCCTGCTGACTATTCAAAATTACTAAGCAGAAGGTCAGACTAAATCAGTGAACAGCTATTAAAATGCATAGACAGCAACACAAACAGTAAATAATTAGTACTTAAAGTGAGCCAAAACCTCAAGAAATGTGAAGAACAAAAAATAACCAAGGTGTTTTCTTAATTCTGTAGCTTCATCTTTTGTTCATATTATATCTTTTTTTGATCAGTTTGTTTTTCTTCTTGTGAAATATGTTATACATACAGAAGAGTTTGTGAAACCTATGTACAATTTAAAAAACTATTACAAAGCAAACATCCATAAATCATTCTGGTCAAGTATAAACTTGCATTATCAGTCCCCACAGCTAGGGCAGAATCCACCCCAACAGACACAACCAAAGAAATATGTCTGTCACCTCTGCTTATCTCCATTATTTATCTTCATGACAGTGTGCCCCCTAATGATTTTAGGTGGATGGTGTTGGTTTTTGAAATTTACACAAGTGTATTGCATGGACTTTTAATTTTCTGATTGCTTCTTTCACTCTATAATGTATATATAACATCTGTGTTGCTAGGTGTATTTATAGTTTATGTATTTTTATGGTCATGTAGTTTAATATATACATACTTAACAATATCTGTATTGATTCTGTCCTGATGATGCCCTTTGGATCATTTCCATTTGGGAACTATTTTGAATGTTTCTCCATTTCCTGGCCACATACTAATATTTAAACAGAGTGCATATTTAGGGGAGAATGGTCCATCCACAGGACTGTATGCTTTCAACTTCATTGGATAGTATTAAAACATTTTCAAAGTATTTGCACAAATTTTTACTCTGGGAGAGTGCCACTCTCTAATTTTTCACCAACTCTTGTAACTGTCAGAAATAATGTAATTTGTGCCAACCCAAGAACAACATGATGGTTTTTCATTGTGACCTTAGTTTGGATTTCATTGTTTACCTAATGAGTTGATTATATCTTTTTTTTTTAAAGAAGTCATATGGAATTCCAATTTGGGAAGAGCTTATTCAAATCATTTGCCATTTTTCCATTTCCTTTATAATTGGGCTGTTTTTCTTTTTGGGGGCTGTTTTAGTCAGCATTTTTGCCACTGTGACTGAAAGACCCAACCAGAACAATTGTAGAGGAGGAAACATTTATTTGAGGGCTCATGGTTTCGGAGGTCTTAGTCCATATAAGGTCAGCTCCATTCCTTGGGGCTCAACTTGAGGAAGAACATCATGGTGGAAGAGTGTGGTGGAGGGAAGCAGAGTGAGTGCTCCACTTGTCAGATATATACTCCAAAGTCACACCCCCAAGGACCCCTCCTCCAGTCACACCCTACCAGCCTTCAGTTACCAGTCAGTTAATCCTCTTCAGGGGATTAATAAACTGATTGGATTAAGGCTTTCACAACCCAATCATTTCTTCTCCAAACCTTCTTGCATTGTCTCACATGTGAACTTTTGGGGGACACCTCACATCCAAACCATGACAGGGGCTATGTGTATTATTCAGAGCAATGACCTGAAGATGGGGGAATTAGCCATGGAGATACCCAAAGGAAGAGCATGCCAGGGAGTGGAAAGTGTGAAGATTCTAAGCCAGAAACCTGCCTGCAGCAAAATGATGCGTGAGCAGTGAGTAGTAGGTGGAGTTGGGATGATGGGGAGAAGGCTTTGATGGCCTCACAGAAATCTTTGATTGGGATTCTGAATCTCATGAAAAGTGACCAAAATTTCCATCAGAAGTGTGACAAGATCTGATTCTTCCTTTCTCTCTTTAAATTAATAGACTTTAATTATTTGTAATTTTTTCAGCTTTAGGTTTACAGGAAATGGAGTGGAATCTAATATTCTATTGGGAGTGTCTGTGCTTCCCATCCCTGTAGCTATGGGACCTACAAGTTTGCAGATCTTGGCATCCAAAGTGGGCACGCTCTTGTGGGAGGACACGCGGTCTTGTGCTGCCAGAGAACATGCAGACCAGCATGTGAGAAGAACAATCAATTAGCTGGAGAGATTGACCTGAAGTAGGGTCAGATTTTCTTTTACACAAGTAGTCAGGAGGAGGGTTTGTGGTACGTGATAATCCACTCAAAGGCCTCTTGGTGCTCCTTTGTCCAATTGTCACATGTGTCACATGAGCTTATATGTGTAGCAATTCCAGAGGATGCTGTCGTAAGCATGGACTCAGATTCTTCAACAATGAAGGTTTGGTTTATACCACCAGGAAAGGTTCCAAAACAGCACAGGCATTAGCTGAGGGGAAAGAAATTTAGAGTGATGGAGGAGGAGGGAGATGATGAGTACCAACTGTGGCTCACACCAGCTGGGACAACAGGAGCTGTGGTCTGTCTCAGTGAGGTGGCCCAAAGGAAGAGACATCAATGGCACCCTGGGATGGGGGTGGAGGTGTGCATGTGTGCAGAGCAAGGAGGTTGGACTAGGCTGGTCATGGAGATTCAGTGCTCAGTCTCTTTTCAAGCAAGTCTCCACTTCAGTCACAACACGGTGCTCATACCATTAGCCTGTAGTACTGTCCATGAGCCTGCCTGTGGCCTTCTGAGAACTGAGGCTTTTCTTATTCAACTCTACTTTCTTCTTTATCTACTTTCACAGATGGTAGAGCTGCTTAGTGGTTGAAAGACTCCCCCAGCCTTCTCTAACTGTCTCCCCTTGCCATACACAATCATTTTCCCCAATAAATCTCTTGTGCATAAACTTCCAGCTTGGCAGCTGTTTCTGGGGAGACCTGAGCTGAAGTGAGGTATATTTAGTGTAGTTACTGACATGCTCTAGTTTAAATTTACCATCTTGTGTTTTTTTTTTAACAATTCTTTTATAATCTGTACTATGTTGTTCAAAATTTTGGGCATTTAACTCAGTTTCATTTTAATGTTCGGGTTTAACTTTCAAGTACCAGTGTTTCACTTCACATGTAGCATAAACAAAATAAAACAGAATACATGCAAATCTTCCCTCCTGTCCTTTGAGCTATTTTCAGATATTTTATTTCTGCATGTGCTGCTGTAAACCATGAAACATATTGACAATATTTTTATTTTAAAGTCAATTATCTTTTACAGAGATTAAAATGATCAAAAGTCTTTCATATTTATCCAAATGTTTACTTTGTGGAGTGATCTTTGTGACTTTGTGTAGACCAAATATCCAACTGTTAACATTATCCATCTGCCTTAAGGATTTTCTTTAATATTTCTTGCACTAATTTTGCTAAGGAGTTTTTTTTTTTTTTTCAGATTTTATTTGTCTGAAATAGTGTTTCTTATTTTTATTGCAGTAGAAGATACATTACATGAAATTTACCATTCCCCCCCCACTCATTTAAAGTGATTTATGTAAACATTAACCTATTGCAGGGCATCTTGGTTGTTTCTTGTTCTGGGAATAGAAAGAAAATTTGCATATGTTTTCTTGAAAATACAAATTTCCCTGGATTGCAAGGCAAGTGCACTAAGTGTGTTTGTGGAGCGGCTATCGCATTTAATTCACATAAGTGTATGAGGATATGTATATGCATTCTTTGCATTATCTTTGTGTGGTCTTGATTTGCATTTCCCTACATGAATGGAAATGAACATCTTTCATATTCTTATTTTCCATCTATGTGTTCTCTTAGTGAAATGTCTAATTCAATTTCCTATTTTCTAACTGAACTGCTTTTTTCTGTTCAGTTTTGAAAATTTCAAAATTACATTCTAGATATGAGTCTTTCATGGATCAAGTTTCTGGTGTCATGTCTAAGTATTTTTTTGGGGGGGTGCTGGGGATTGAACCCAGGGCCTTGTGCTTACAAGGCAAGCACTCTACCAACTGAGCTATCTCCCAGGCCCCAGTATATTTTTTTAACCAAGCCTTAGCTCCAAAGTTTTTCTTGTTATATTTTCTTCTAAAATTTTTATAGTTTGGTGTTTTATATTTAAATCTATTTATTTATTTCGAGCTAATATTTAGGTAAGGTTTGAAGTTCAGATTGCTATGTTGGATATTCAACTGCTCTAGCACCATCTGTTAAAAATACAATCCTTCTTTGTTGAATTGCTTTTTGCTTATTTGTCAAAAAGCACTGGGTTATGTTTAGATGGTCTATGTCTGACTTTTTTTGTGTGTTTCCTTTTCTTTGTGTATATAGCTTCATAAATACCACAAATCTTGATAACTGTGACTATATAGTGCCTTAAAATGGAATAGAACTATTTTTTGCTCTTTGTTCTCCTCTTCCAAAATTGTTGACTGTTCTGATTCCTTTTCCTTTCTAGGTAAACTTGGAATATCTGGTCTATATCCTCAGGCAAACCTTGCTGAGATTTGGGTGGTATGATTGCTATTTTACTTTGCTTCCCTTTAGTTCCATCAGAGTGAATTCTCTACAGATGTATTTTCTCCTAGTTATGGGTTTTACCTTGTTTCAGTCAGTTTTTTCACTGCTAAGAACCAACCAGCACAAATGAGGAAGAGTTTATTTGAGGGCTCATGGTTTAATCCATAGAAGTTCAGCTGCATTCCTTGGGGCTTGAGGTGAGGCAGGACATTACGGCGGAGTAGTGTGGCAGAAGGGACAGCTTACCTCATGATCAGGAAGCAGAGAGAGACTCTATTCTCCAGATACAAAATACATACCCCATAGCCACACCTTCAATGACCCACTTCCTCCACCAGCCCACCTGCTTCCAGTTACCACTCAGTTAATTGCATCATGGATTAATTCACTGATTTGGTAAAGACTCTTGCAATCATTTCTCCTCTGATCATTCTTGTGTTGTCTCACTTTTGGGGGTCACCTCATGTCCAACCATAACATACATTTTCACTATTCTCATATCTGCTAATTTTTTATTGATTGTTGAACCTTGTGGATTTTACATGATTGGTTGCTAAGTTTTATCATTTCTGTAACTTCTTTTAATTTTCCGGTGAGGTAGCATAGTTAAGTTGCTTAGAAGCAACTAGAAGTTTTTGAGCCTTGCTTTTAAGCTTTGCCAGGAGGGATGCACTCTTTAATGTAGGCACAGTTCAGCTCCATGAGTGCAGTGAAATCCTCCTGAGCTTCTAACTCATGTCCTATGTGTTAAAAATCTTTCCACTCTGGTGACAGGACTTCAGGCTCTTCCCTTTCCATGTGACTCTCTGGAATTGTTCTGCTTAACTCCCTTCTGGTGGTCCTTCAACCCCTGAGGGAGTTTCTTGTCTATTCTTTCATAGACCTGCACCCGGCTGCAGACCTGCGAGCTTCCTGTTGATATCAGAGCTCTCTCTGCATGCCATCCATTCTTCTCTGGTGCTCTTCCCCTCAATTTCCATGTCTTCATCTCCTCAAACTCCAAACTCTGCCTTGTAACCATGGTGAGAGTACTGAACTGTTTGGGATGTCCCTCTGTGAACTAAGAACTGAAAGCTCTCTCAGATATTACCTTAGTGCCCATCTTGATTCCCCCCTCTTTGGAGTAAAGTTCAACCTAGGTAAGTTTAAGCCCTGGTGACATTACCTACAAATCCCCAGCCCCAACATTGTGCTCAGTTTGCCATGCATTTTACTTCAATTCACTATAAACTTACAATGCATAGCTATTATTTTGCTTTAAGCAGTTTTTGAATAAAATTTTGAGATAGAAAAATGTGTTTTCTGTTTTTCACATAGATGCCATTTCCAGGACTCTTCATTTCTGTATGGAGGTAAAATTTTCACCTACTGATATTTTTCCTCCTGTCCCCGGGACTTTTCCTTACCATTTTTTAACAGTTTTTTAACATTTCTTAACATGTGTGCTGGTACTTAATTTCAATATTTTAATCAATATTTTATGTTTCTAGGTTCATCTTTTTCTCTTGGTACTTTAAAACTACTGATTATCTTCTGGTTTATATAGTTTTTAACACAATATTTGGTGTCATTTTTAAGTTCCTTTTTTTAAGTGTTTAACACACTGTTTCCCCTCTACCTTCTTCTAAGGTATTCTTTATCACTGGGTTTTAGCAGTTTCATTATTATGGTAAGATTTATTTTTATTATTTTTGTTAATATTTTTTCTGCTCAGGGTTTTTTAGCTTCTTGAAATTGTTGGCTTACAGTTTGCTTTCAATATTTTTTCTTTCCCCTTTTTCTAGGACTGTAATTCTCTCTCTCTCTCTCTCTCTCTCTCTCTCGATATTGTTCTGCAGATCATAAATATTTATTTTAAAATTCTTTTTCCTGACTCTGCTGCCATTTGGATAGCTCCCATTATTTGATATTCAAGTTCTTTGACCCCTTTCTCTCTTTTTATTTTGGTATGGATTGAACTCAGGGGAGCTTACTCACTGAGCCACATCCCCAACCCTTTGTATATTTTATTCTGAGACAGGGTCTCACTAAGTTGCTTATGGCCTTTCTAGGTTGCTGAAGCTGGCTTTGAACTCCCAATCCTCTTGCCTTAGCCTCTCCAGTGGCTGGATTATAGATGTGTGCCACCATGCCTGGTTTGATATCTTTTTTAAAGTGTCTAATTGGTTGCGAATCCTTTCTAGATTAGCAAGAGCTAATTTAGAGCTTTTATTTTTATCAATATAGACTTGGTTTGAATGCTTTCAGCATCTCCCATGTTTACCTTACAATATTTATATTTCCTTTTACACCATTGAGTATGTGGAACATCTGTATAATTACTTTTTCAATGTTCATTTCTGCCTATTCTATCTTCCATGTTATTTCTGGGTCTGTCTTTATTGACTGTGGAGCACATTTCCTGTTTTCTGAGTACATAATTCTTGAGTGGCTGCTGCATATTTGATATTAAGTGCTGGATTTTGTTATGCTCCTTTGGAGAACATTGGGCTTCTGTCTTGTTGCAGCAGTTAAATTACACATGCATTAGCTTGAGATTTATTTTTAAATCTCTTTTAGGGTAAATCTGAAGTGGTCATTGTTCTAGAGCTGATTTTGCTACAGTTTTTAAAATGTGAGGTTGGACCCTCTGCATCTACCCTGAGAAGGCTGTGTTCAAAGACTATACAGCCCTGTTTAGCAGGCTTGAGCGATGGCTGTCCTGGGTGACCTTGGGGATTCTTATTCCTGGTTGCAGCTCTCCCCTTGAAAGTTACTCTGGTCTACCTTCATTGGGTTTTCCTCACACATGTGTTACAAGGATTATCAACCAAAAGTTCAAGGGGATCCTTATGCAGATTTCTGGAGCTCTCTTTAATTACCTCTTGGTTGTTAGGCATTGTCTTTCATGATTACAGATCCCTCAGCCTCCCCAAACTTCCACTTTTTAACTCCTCAAGAAATGCTGGGCTTTATTTTCCCTCTCTTTCCCTCATACCCAGCATAACCTTAAGCAGGAAGTGTTTTTTCTTCAGGTTACGGTCATTTACTGTACCTTGTCTAATGTCTGAAAATAGTCATTCTCTATGCTTTGTCCAATATTCTAATTGTTTCTAGTGGGAGGGAAGTTCTTGATTACTCTCTTAAGTTTGGAAATGCAGATCCCCTAGGCATTTACATTTTTATATTTATTTATGTGGCTTGCTCATGTCAACCTCTTTTATTTGTTCCTGGCAGCTATGTTTTAAATGAAGCTTAGGACTGTATCTCTAGTTCTGTGGATGCTCATCCTGTTAATTTTGGACCACGCTTCTCATCTGTCAACTTCTTTTTGATTACGTTATCTAGATGTTAGTTATCATCTTCATTTCTCCTCATTCACTAACTTTAATATTCTTTCTTTATAATAGTTCATGTTCTAGGTTGCAGAATAAATGAAGAGTAGTAAAGACCAGCATTCTGGTTAGCTGTGATATGGTCACATGACCCTCCACACCTGGTCACCTGTCACTGTTAAGTTTATTTATTTTTTTTGCCTATTGTTGATTGTCAAGTGGCCAGGCATCCCCGAGCAGCAAGGAGCTGCGAGGCTTGCTCACCACACTTCCATAGATTCTATTGGCCCAGAGACAGTGAACCCTCATGATCTGGATGGCTTGTGACCCTGACAGGGCAGTCAGCCTGAGCTTCAGGTGCACACCAGCCTTCGCTGCCTCTTTCATCCCATTGAGGGTGACGTGGAACAGGCCAGGGGCAGCTCTGTGCCCAATAGACCATCACTCCTGGGTGGCACCCAGTGGAGGACACTCCCAATCTTATGAGTGACTTTGGGCAAATATGCTGATCACCCCTTTCAGAGTGATTATTTTTATTACTCTAGAATATGAACAAACCTATTTTAGGGAGAGAAGTGAGGGTTTTCTAGTCTGAAGTATCTCCTTATACAACCATGGCTAAATTGGCTATAAATAAACAAACGCCTTTGCTCAGGAGCCTGAGAGCAGGCAGAAATGCCAGAGGCAGAGAGAATTGTCCTCTGACAGAGACACGTGAGGCTTTTATGAACTGTAGTAGTTTCTTCTTGCAAAATTTGTATGTAATTAAAATATTCTTGATTAGTTTTTAAAAATAATAATGAGGAAAGAAATTATAATATAAAATTATATATTAATATTAAATATTATGTACAAATTCCTAAGTATATCTGTGTGTATACATATAGTACATATGCATAAGTATGAATCTGTGTATAAAAATGCAAACAGTGATAGGTAGCTAAATATGTGAAACATGGTGAGATCCTGAAGGGGTTGTGCACACATCTGTCCACCTGTCACTGTTAAGTTTATTTATTTATTTTTTGCCTATTGTTGAGTCTCAATAAATTAGTCAAGCACATGATAAAACTTCAGGGTATTGCCTATATTTCTGCTTTATCCACAAAGAACTCATGAAGGAATATGGCAATGGTTTAAAAAAAATTTTTTTAAATGCAGAACCAGGGATTGAACCCAGGACCTTGCCAAAACTAGGCAAGCAATCTATCCCTGAGCTATACCACCAGCACTTTTTAAAACTTTAATTTGAGACAGGGTCTTCCTGAGTTTCCCAGGCAGGCCTGAAACTTGTAATCCTTCTGCCTCAGCTTCCTGAGTAGCTGGAATTACAAATGGACATCAGAATGCCCAGCTTAAAAAATTATTTTTTTATGCTGATGAAATTTCTCTGAGTTTACAGTTTGGAGGTCCAGTTAAAAGCAAATGCAATTAGTTTGACATGATTTATACTTAATTAACTCATAACAATGCCTAAGGATAACTATGTTCTTTTGCATGTACTCAAAACTGAGCATCAAAATACATCTCCTGTGTTTTGGAGTCATCTGCTTCAACTATTTGGCCTTTAGTTTCTGAAACCTACTGTTTGTACCAGCTAGTCTCCAAAGAAAAGTCTTTAATCCTTTTGATGCCATAGTGGTGTCTTCTCCTATTTCATGACAAAGTGGTAAAGAAGAGATAGCCACAGTAGGGACATGGAAGGAAGTTCATTACGGTGTAACTATCATGATTGGTTTTTGACAGGTTTAGCTTTAACATAAAATTTCCTTGGGTGATCCTCTTCTCCAGTTAACAATTTGAAGATACCAGACAAAATAAGCAGTAAAGAGTCAGACAGTACAAAATTGATGTGATGTTAATGTCCTTTAGTATTCTAATCAATCTTATATTTCAAATAGTTACTATGATTCTTATATAGTCTTGCACATTTAGTAAAAGCCTACTAGTTAGGGCCTTCCTGTGTGCCAAGGACATTAAAACAGGTGACAAAATAAATAAAGGAAAATTATTTGAATAATACAATAATAAAATCAATGGCACAATGTATGGTAGTCAGCGCATTGCCCAAGCAATAATTTAGGTCAAGGCTCAGATGTGTAATGGCTCCAACTTCAAGCAGGAAATGTCTGGGAGATGTTTACAGAGACAGGGTGAAGATGGACTTGGTGCAGGTGGGAAGACAGTGGGGGAGGAGGAGACCCTTTGATGAGGGTGCCATTGTTAATAAAAGTGGAGACAAAGAGTGGTTTGAGGGACACCTGGCTTTAAAGAAAGCCACAGAAAGAAAGAATGCTTGTAGCTGAGTCATTTGGGACCTTCACCATCAAGTTGAGGAGTATGAATGACGAGACATCTTGGTTAGTGTGGGAAGAGAGAAAAAGCTGTGGGGGACGAAGCTTAGTAATTATATCTGGCCAGACAGGCAGCAGAAATGTTCAGTGTAGTGAAGTCACACATTGTCGGGATGCACCCTCAAGCACAAACCACCCTTGGGTTGGGGGTAGTTCTTCAATGTACGAACAGCTCTACTCTGTTTCCTAAATTATGGGCTTTGAGGAGCCTGGAGAGGGAGGTACTCAGCTTATAGACTTCATCCATAACTGAATTTTAACTCGTGGATGTCTACCTTTTCTGATGAACTCTGGAAGTCCCTGCTCATATTTCAAGCAGCATGTAGTCTAGTTGAAGGAGGAATGGATGTCCATATCGTGTCCGTGAGCTTGAAGTCCTCCACTGAGAAATAAAGCAAGAGGAGTGTCAGAGGGAAGCCATTGCTACCAGGTGGCACTTGGGGAAAGACAAGAAATTTCAAAACAGCCACAGGACATGGGAGCAGGGGGGACAGCAAGGGCCAAGATCCTGGAGGCAGGAGCAAAAGTGTCTTGTTTAAGGACCAGAGAGACCAGTGTAGATGGAGTCCAGTGGTCAAGTGGGAGCTAGTTAGGGTGGAGAAGCAGGGACAGGGGTCATGCAGGGCTTGGAGGCCTCTGTCAGTACTTCACTCTGAATAAGGGGGGAAGATACTGGAGGCTTTTGAGCAAAGAAGTGGCAACATTTATCCTACTATATTTTCATGCATCTAAGATAACTCAAATTTTAAGACCCATTATAACTTTATGGGTCACTAACAGGACAAAAAAGGTTATCATTTCAACTCTGGCCTTCTTTTTTGTTGTTCTCATATTGATTTAAGAAAAGTTAAAATGTAAAATTAAAAAAAAAGAAAAAGGGTTTTGGGAACATAAAACGTAATACATCCTCTAAACAACATTCTGTCTGCTTCACAGAGCATAGGCTACAAGGGAGGAAACTGCCATTCAGTAAGCCAGGGGTGACTGTGTTTGGACCAGAGAAGGGTGTAAAAAACAATCCACCTGTGGCTACATTTGAGGTGAGAGAAGAAGAAACTCTAAGGATTCTTTGCAAAACTATGAGAGGACCAGATTTTGTGGGGGACAGTCAGAACTTAGTTTTGGACATGGTAGAGAGTCTTAGGCTTCCAAGGGGAGATATGGAGTAGTGTACGTGCACACACACTCACATATGCACATACACATACATGCGTGCATGCACACGCACACACACGTTCACACACATCAGTTCTCATTGTTGGTGGGTTCCATTTTCTTTTTCACTAATGTTTATTGATCCCTGAAGGAACACTCTGAATCTCTCCATTGTTCTTGGCCATGAGAGGACGCTTGAAAGCATTGACCTGCTCAGTGCAGGCCCTCAGCTGAGGTCAGAGCCGCATCTGGGCCTGGCCTCCCTGCTCGCGTGCTGAAGGTCTCTTCCTCCAGGCATGAAATTCAGGCATGAATTCAGGCATGAAATACAGTACTGTAGGCCATGAACGCAGGATTGGTGAGTCAACAGCATATGTTAGACAGGTTTCTTTAAAAACAAACATGTTAGGCAAGGTTGTTCATCCATCACTAGATTCAAATGTCATTACCAGAGGCTGACAAAAAAGGAAAAACTCTATTTCCCCCAGAAGCAATAATTTAGTATTTTCTAATTCTGTGTTTGTGACAACTTTATAGACCATAACTTTAACAAATAGTGAGAATCAGATATATATATTCTGGAATTCTTTTTAAAAAATATTTTTAGTTGTACCTGGGCAGGACATTTTTATTTTATTTTTTATTTTATGTGGTGCTGAGGATCAAACCCAGTGCCTCACACATGCTAGGTAAGTGCTCCACCACTGAGCTACAACCCCAACCCCTATATTCTGGAGTCCTTGAGCTCAGGATGACATAAAGACTAGATAGGAGATCACCCATCTATACTCATATTTAAAAATCTTGTTGTCCCATAATTTACACAACTTGAAAGAAGCAAGGAAACAATTACAGAAATCAAGAGTAAGCTTTTAGGAACTTTTATACCACTTTGTGGGGGAGATATTATGTCTACTAAATGTAAATATTATAAAGAATGAGGTTGCATTTTGCAAATCTGTTTTTTAATTTTTCTGATACTTCAAGTTATCATGTTTTGCAGAATCTTCCTCTGTGGTGGATATGGGGAACCATCCTGCAGCACCCACAACTTGAGAAGCTCTGGTCTGGAAGGGGGTTCCACTCTACCCTGCCCCACTTCCTACATGTCAGGTCACTCTGAAGCAGATGGTAGCAAAAGGTAAGTTTAGATTTCTAGTTTCTGGTCTGGCAGATGATGAGTTTAGAAATTGCTGCCATTCTAATAAGTGAAAAGCAGAAGAAGCTATAAAATAAACACTTTAAAAAGTGAAGCCTCAGAGGAGACTGACAAATGTCTACTTCCACAAAGCAGCAGGAAGACAGATTTGAGAGAAACATCTATGTTCTATTCTAATCAATCTCCAAGTTCTTTGGATAAATGTTCCATCTCAGAGGACTCTGATCCCTGTCTCTCAGAGGGGGTGGTGCTGTAGGCAATTAAATCAAATTAAAAAATACTTATTAAATAAAAATACATTGGCAACATTGTCAGGTCAGGTCAGATTGACTCAATATGGCATTGGTTCTCAAAGTCAAAGGGACAGGCCAGGGATCCGGAAGGCTGGCAGCAGGAGCATAAGACTCAGCACCCTCTCCCTCTCCTCCTGCTGGAATTCTCTGAAGTGAACAAAGAAATGTAAAAATGTAAGACAACCAGACTGTGCTGCAATAAGAAGGGGTGCAGTTCATTGCCTTGAGGTGCAAAAGAGTCTCTGCATGTTCACCATCCTGTGCGACCCCTGTGAAGGCAGCCTGAGGTCTAGCTCACACTCCCTTCCATGGGAAGCACTGGAAAGTCAACTGGAGTCAAAAGAGACTCTAAATGAGGAGTTGTGGGTAGAGCCTGCGAGAAAGGGAAGGATGGGATGGAACAGGAGAGAGGCAGGAAGGGGCAGGGAGAGAGAAGAGATCGCTCTCTATGCCGCAGCTTTCCCAACCAGTGTGGATGCACTTTTAGGTTCTAGGTGAGGCTACAAGACTACACAGAACTTCTAGGATTTCTGACTCAGCTTCTTCCAGAATATTCCAGAGTTCAGACTCTAGCTGGACGAACCCTTCTTAGGCTGCAGTGCTCCCTGTTGATGGGACCAGGCAAGTCACAGAGTACTTAACTCTCTGTCCCTTCCCTTCCTGCCCTACTCTCTCCATCCCTTCCTAGGTGGAGACTTGGTTGAAGACTTGAACAAGACATAGAAACCTTACTGGTACAATATTTTAAGTGAAGATAGAGAAGCAGCTTGAGAAGACAAAATTGCTGAAACTGACCCTGGCATCTCTCTCTTTCACACTGCTCAGTTGGTGGATCAGAAACATTTAAGTGAACGTCACCCACTGTCCAGGCACAGCATGGAGAATTCTAATGCAGCTGAAGTGATAGAATGGAGAACTGGAGAAATTTCACTGTTCCTTTCAGGGTAAATGTCAGTCAGGCCAGACCTAACCTCATGCAAAGAGAAAAGTAGATGCTTGTATTTTAAAAGTCTTAATATATTATGCCAACAAAAATATATGCAATGCATATGTGGAGGAAAGGAAAGGAAAGATAGCTCACAGATTCTTAGACTGGGTCAGAAATAAAACACAAGTACATTATTTATCAGATAGAGCCAGAATTTATTGACTCAGAGGGGCTGAAGGTAAAAAAGGTATATAAAAATATATCAACCCAAGGTAATAAAAATGCAGTGGTTGCTATACCAATGTCACAATTTTCAAAGAAAGGCCATTAAATGGGACATAAAGGATCTTTTAAAAAATAAGTATAATCCACAAATATGTCAAAATAGTGTATTTGAAAAACATATCATCAGGATATATATGAAGTAAATCCTTTATATGTAAAATATGCAAAGACATCAAATGGCAGACCAGAGTAGCTGGAGACTTTAACATGCTTGTCACCACCTTTGACATAATAATTATGCAAAATACAGTGATAAAGAGACTAAGCAATCCAGGCATAGAATTAGGACTCAAGTCACCAATTTGTTCCTTCCAGGTGAGTAGTTGACTTGACTAAGCCTCAGTGGCTCTGCCACGAGGTCACATTAGATCAATACATGTTCTTACATTGCAAAGATGATTGTTCTTGGCACTGAGAGGACTCTGGGTGGCTGAGTGGTGGTGAGTTGAGGAAAAGGCCATCAGAGCACTTGAGTCTCTGTGACTGCTCCATGAACATAAAGAAGAAAGGATTCCTCCCTTGGCATCAAGAAAGGGAGTGTGGGGAGGCAGAGAGAGATGGGAAAGCAGGGTAGTGTGGCTTGGTGGTGTTTTTCATTTATTATAATTTTTAAGGAAAAACACAGCCACACCAGAGTGTTGGTCGAGTTACAAATATAGCAGCTGCAGTCCTGGGAGAAAATGCTGGAGGGATTGTCTAAGATCATTCTTGCCTGTCCAGAGGGTCTGAGAGCCCTAGACTCTGAGAAACTGACTGTGGTCCTCTGTTCTCTTGCCTGAAAGATGGAGTGACTCCTGACTCCTAGGATGAGGTTCCTAATAAACCCGATATAATGCGTCTTTTCAAATTTAAAGTTGTGGTTCGATATCATATCATGAACGTTCCCATAGTAACCACTTTTTAGAATGGAGAACTGGAGAAACTTCAGTTGTGCAGTTCAGTGGCATCAAACACATTCACCATCTGGCACAGCCACCATCACCACCATCCACATCCAGCTCCGTAACTTGCTTCATTTTGTAAAACTCAAGCTCCCTGTCCACAAGACAATGTCTGTTCCTTCTCCCTCTGCCAGCCCCATTCTCTTTCTCCCTCTGTGAACTTGAAGAAGAGGGGCAGTACTTATCTTTGAGTGACTGACTTATTTCACTTGGCATGATGTCCTCAAAGTCTACCCATATTTTTGAAGCAAGTGTTAGGATTCCTTCTTTTTTCAAGGCTGAATGATATTCCACTGTGTGCTTCCACTGCATTTTGCCTCACCATACCATTAATGGACAGGTGGTTGTGTCCCCATTTTAGCTACTATAAATAAGCCTGCTGTGA
Source organism: Sciurus vulgaris (assembly GCF_902686455.1). Taxonomy (NCBI): domain Eukaryota; kingdom Metazoa; phylum Chordata; class Mammalia; order Rodentia; family Sciuridae; genus Sciurus; species Sciurus vulgaris. The sequence continues at coordinate 43,940 of NW_027632899.1, read as the reverse complement.
GCAAAGGTTGCAAATTGTCTTTTTGAGACCCCAACTTTATTTCTTTGGGGATATGCCCAACTGTGAGCTCGTTAGATCAAAAGGTAAATCAACTGTTAAGTTACTGAGCAACTATCTCCTGGGGAAATTTTACATTTCCACCAATGGTGCACCAGGTTCCAATTTCTCCATGTCTTCACCAGAACTGGCTATTTTCTCTAGAGCCATCCTGGTAGATGTAAGATGGCTTTGAGTGGTTTTGAGTTATGTTGCTCTAGTGATCAGTGATGTTGAACATACTTTCCTGTGCTAATTGGCCATCTGTATAAATTCTCACAAATTCCTTAAAATGTTTTGGAGGAGGAGTACATGCGATGAATCCAGAATAATCACTGACATGCATCACTTGGCTGA